>NC_092166.1:37606092-37636092 GCF_045791955.1 Oncorhynchus clarkii lewisi | reverse complement strand
CCTCTCTCTCTCTCTCTTTCTAACCCTCTCTCTCTCGCTCTCTCTCCCTCTCTAACCCTCTCTCTCTTTCTAACCCTCTCTAACCCTCTCTCTCTTTCTAACCCTCTCTCTCTTTCTAACTCTCTCGCTCTCTCTCTTTCTAACTCTCTCGCTCTCTCTCCCTCTCTAACCCTCTCTCTCTTTCTAACCCTCTCTCTCTCTCTAACCCTCTCTCTCTTTCTAACCCTCTCTCTCTTTCTAACCCTCTCTCTCTCTGTCTCTTTCTAACCCTCTCTCTCTCTCTGTCTCTTTCTAACCCTCTCTCTGTCTCTTTCTAACCCTCTCTCTCTCTCTGTCTCTTTCTAACCCTCTCTCTCTCTCTCTTTCTAACCCTTTCTAACCCTTTCTAACTCTCTTTCTAACCCTCTCTCTCTTTCTAACTCTCTCGCTCTCTCTCTTTCTAACTCTCTCGCTCTCTCTCCCTCTCTAACCCTCTCTCTCTTTCTAACCCTCTCTCTCTCTCTCTAACCCTCTCTCTCTTTCTAACCCTCTCTCTCTCTCTCTGTCTCTTTCTAACCCTCTCTCTCTCTCTGTCTCTTTCTAACCCTCTCTCTCTCTCTCTCTCTTTCTAACCCTCTCTCTCTCTCTCTTTCTAACCCTCTCTCTCTCTCTCTCTAACCCTCTCTCTCTCTCTCTCTAACCCTCTCTCTCTGTCTAACCCTCTCTCTCTCTCTCTCTCTCTCTCTCTCTCTCTCTCCCTCCCTCTCTCTCTCTCTAACCCTCTCTCTCTGTCTCTTTCTAACCCTCTCTCTCTGTCTCCTTCTAACTCTCGCTCTCTGTCTCCTTCTAACTCTCTCTCTCTCTCTCTTTCTAACTCTCTCTCTCTCTCTTTCTAACCCTCTCTCTCTCTCTATCTATTTCTAACCCTCTCTCTCTCTCTCTCTCTCTCTCTCTCTCTCTCTAACCCTCTCTCTTTCTAACCCTCTCTCTCTCTTTCTAACCCTCTCTCTCTCTCTCTTTCTAACCCTCTCTCTCTCTCTCTTTCTAACCCTCTCTCTCTGTCTCTTTCTAACCCTCTCTCTCTCTCTCTCGCTGACACACTTTCTAACCCCTCTCTCTCTCTCTCTCTCTCTCTCTCTTTCTAACCCTCTCTCTCTCTCTCTTTCTAACCCTCTCGCTCTCGCTCTCTCTCCCTCTCTAACCCTCTCTCTCTTTCTAACCCTCTCTAACCCTCTCTCTCTTTCTAACCCTCTCTCTCTTTCTAACTCTCTCGCTCTCTCTCTTTCTAACTCTCTCGCTCTCTCTCCCTCTCTAACCCTCTCTCTCTTTCTAACCCTCTCTCTCTAACCCTCTCTCTCTTTCTAACCCTCTCTCTCTTTCTAACCCTCTCTCTCTCTGTCTCTTTCTAACCCTCTCTCTCTCTCTCTGTCTCTTTCTAACCCTCTCTCTGTCTCTTTCTAACCCTCTCTCTCTCTCTCTTTCTAACCCTTTCTAACCCTTTCTAACTCTCTTTCTAACCCTTTCTAACCCTTTCTAACTCTCTTTCTAACCCTCTCTCTCTTTCTAACTCTCTCGCTCTCTCTCTTTCTAACTCTCTCGCTCTCTCTCCCTCTCTAACCCTCTCTCTCTCTCTCTCTCTCTAACCCTCTCTCTCTCTCTCTCTCTCTCTCTCTCTCTCTCTCTCTCTCTCTCTCTCTCTCTCTCTCTCTAACCCTCTCTCTCTCTCTAACCCTCTCTCTCTGTCTCTTTCTAACCCTCTCTCTCTGTCTCCTTCTAACTCTCGCTCTCTGTCTCCTTCTAACTCTCGCTCTCTGTCTCCTTCTAACTCTCTCTCTCTCTCTCTTTCTAACTCTCTCTCTCTCTTTCTAACCCTCTCTCTCTCTCTCTCTCTCTCTCTCTCTCTCTCTCTAACCCTCTCTTTCTAACCCTCTCTCTCTCTTTCTAACCCTCTCTCTCTCTCTTTCTAACCCTCTCTCTCTGTCTCTTTCTAACCCCTCTCTCTCTCTCTCTCTCGCTGACACACTTTCTAACCCTCTCTCTCTCTCTCTCTTTCTAACCCTCTCTCTCTCTCTCTTTCTAACCCTCTCGCTCTCGCTCTCTCTCCCTCTCTAACCCTCTCTCTCTTTCTAACCCTCTCTAACCCTCTCTCTCTTTCTAACCCTCTCTCTCTTTCTAACTCTCTCTCTCTCTCTCTTTCTATCTCTCTCGCTCTCTCTCCCTCTCTAACCCTCTCTCTCTTTCTAACCCTCTCTCTCTCTCTAACCCTCTCTCTCTTTCTAACCCTCTCTCACTTTCTAACCCTCTCTCTCTCTGTCTCTTTCTAACCCTCTCTCTCTCTCTGTCTCTTTCTAACCCTCTCTCTGTCTCTATCTAACCCTCTCTCTCTCTCTGTCTCTTTCTAACCCTCTCTCTCTCTCTCTTTCTAACCCTTTCTAACCCTTTCTAACTCTCTTTCTAACCCTCTCTCTCTTTCTAACTCTCTCGCTCTCTCTCTTTCTAACTCTCTCGCTCTCTCTCCCTCTCTAACCCTCTCTCTCTTTCTAACCCTCTCTCTCTCTCTAACCCTCTCTCTCTTTCTAACCCTCTCTCTCTCTCTGTCTCTTTCTAACCCTCTCTCTCTCTCTGTCTCTTTCTAACCCTCTCTCTCTCTCTCTCTCTTTCTAACCCTCTCTCTCTCTCTCTTTCTAACCCTCTCTCTCTTTCTAACCCTCTCTAACCCTCTCTCTCTTTCTAACCCTCTCTCTCTTTCTAACTCTCTCGCTCTCTCTCTTTCTAACTCTCTCGCTCTCTCTCCCTCTCTAACCCTCTCTCTCTTTCTAACCCCTCTCTCTCTCTCTCTAACCCTCTCTCTCTCTCTCTCTAACCCTCTCTCTCTCTCTGTCTCTTTCTAACCCTCTCTCTCTCTCTGTCTCTTTCTAACCCTCTCTCTGTCTCTTTCTAACCCTCTCTCTGTCTCTTTCTAACCCTCTCTCTCTCTCTTTCTAACCCTCTCTCTCTCTCTCTCTTTCTAACTCTCTCTCTCTCTCTTTCTAACTCTCTCTCTCTCTCTCTCTCTCTCCTCTCTCACACACTTTCTAACCCTCTCTCTCTCTCTCTCTCTCTTTCTAACCCTCTCTCTCTCTCTTTCTAACTCTCTCGCTCTCTCTCTTTCTAACTCTCTCGCTCTCTCTCTTTCTAACTCTCTCGCTCTCTCTCTTTCTAACCCTCTCTCTCTCTCTCTTTCTAACCCTCTCTCTCTCTCTCTTTCTAACCCTCTCTCTCTCTCTCTCTCTTTCTAACCCTCTCTCTCTCTCTCTCTTTCTAACCCTCTCTCTCTCTTTCTAACCCTCTCTCTCTCTCTTTCTAACCCTCTCTCTCTCTCTTTCTAACCCTCTCTCTCTCTCTCTCTTTCTAACCCTCTCTCTCTCTCTTTCTAACCCTCTCTCTCTCTCTCTTTCTAACCCTCTCTCTCTCTCTCTCTCTTTCTAACCCTCTCTCTCTCTCTCTCTCTTTCTAACCCTCTCTCTCTCTCTTTCTAACCCTCTCTCTCTCTTTCTAACCCTCTCTCTCTCTCTTTCTAACCCTCTCTCTCTCTCTTTCTAACCCTCTCTCTCTCTCTCTCTTTCTAACCCTCTCTCTCTCTCTTTCTAACCCTCTCTCTCTCTCTCTTTCTAACCCTCTCTCTCTCTCTCTCTCTTTCTAACCCTCTCTCTCTCTCTTTCTAACCCTCTCTCTCTCGTTCTAACCCTCTCTCTCTCTCTTTCTAACCCTCTCTCTCTCTCTTTCTAACCCTCTCTCTCTCTCTCTCTTTCTAACCCTCTCTCTCTCCCTTTCTAACCCTCTCTCTCTTTCTAACCCTCTCTCTCTCCCTTTCTAACCCTCTCTCTCTTTCTAACCCTCTCTCTCTCTCTCTCTCTTTCTAACCCTCTCTCTCTTTCTAACCCTCTCTCTCTTTCTAACCCTCTCTCTCTCTCTCTCTTTTTTACCCTCTCTCTCTCTCTCTCTTTGTGGATCTGTGTAATCTGAGGGAAATATGTGACTCTAATATAGTCATACATTGGGCAGGAGGTTAGGAAGTGCAACTCAGTTTCCACCTCATTTTGTGGGCAGTGAGCACATAGCCTGTCTTCTCTTGAGAGCCATGTCTGCCTACGGCGGCCTTTCTCAATAGCAAGGCTATGCTCACTGAGTCTGTACATAGTCAAAGCTTTCCTTAATTTTGGGTCAGTCACAATGGTCAGGTATTCTGCCGCTGTGTACTCTCTGTGTAGGGCCAAATAGCATTCTAGTTTGCTCTGTTTTTTGTTAATTCTTTCCAATGTGTCAAGTAATTATATTTTTGTTTTCTCATGATTTGGTTGGGTCTAATTGTGCTGCTGTCCTGGGGCTCTGTAGGGTGTGTTTGTGAACAGAGCCCCAGTCAGTCTTACTGAGATTTACTGTCAGGGCCCAGGTCTGACAGAATCTGTGCATAAGCTCTAGGTGCTGCTGTAGGCCCTCCTTGGTTGGTGACAGAAGCACCAGATCATCAGCAAACAGCAGACATTTGACTTCAGATTCTAGTAGGGTGAGGCCGGGTGCTGCAGACTTTTCTAGTGCCTGCGCCAATTCGTTGATATATATGTTGAAGAGGGTGGGGCTTAAGCTGCATCCCTGTCTCACCCCACGACCCTGTGTGAAGAAATGTGTGTTTTTTGCCAATTTTAACCGCACACTTGTTGTTTGTGTACATGGATTCTGTCTCTCTGTCTCTGTCTCTCTGTCTATTTCTAACCCTCTCTCTCTCTCTCTTTCTAACCCTCTCTCTCTCTCTCTCTCTAACCCTCTCTCTCTCTCTGTATCTCTCTCTCTTTCTAACCCCCCCTCTCTCTCTCTCTCTCTCTCTGTGTCTCTGTCTAACCCTCTCTCTCTGTCTCTCTCTGTCTCTCTCTCTCTGTCTCTCTCTCTCTCTCTCTGTCTCTCTCTCTCTGTCTCTGTCTAACCCTCTCTCTCCCTCTCTCTCTCTCTTTCTAACCCTGAAATGTAGCTACTTTTGAAGCACATGTTATGCTCTAGGAATTAATATGTAACACTGTAAATACGGCACGGGAGATAAGTGTGTGTGTGGGGGGGGGGGATAAGTGCTTTTTGAGGTCAGGTTTGGTTCAATTATTTTTAAAAAGGATCACAATTTTTTTGATAACGGTTTAGATAATATGTTAAAACAGTTAAATGCACTATGCATTATGTGGTTGAATGCTATAACAACACAGAATAAAACAATTAATATAAGTCCCATGATGGTAGGGACTGCCCATTACTGCTTATCACTAATTAACCATCATTAATTCACATTACTTTACTATAATAAAATATTTGTTTTATTTGATGACTTAATTATTTCATTCCAAGTCATCAGCTATTTTTGTAGTTCTTCAAAGTAAATAAGGCATACTTTTATGACTGCTGAATACCAACTATCAATCACTAAGTTAATGTATTTTACCAGCAAAGTGTAAACAAATGGTTAAGGAAGCGCAAGTATGTTTAGAATGGTCCACGACATGGTTTATGCGGTCCCAGCGATCCGTGGCTATAGGAAGGTCAAAATGTTGCTCCGGTAATATTGGTCTTTTGTCCACGACATGGTTTATGCGGTCCCAGCGATCCGCGGCTATAGGAAGGTCAAAATGTTGCTCCGGTAATATGGGTTTTTTGTCCTGGTCTAGAACCAAGCCACACTCGCCGTAGCAATGGTGCAACCACGACGCTAATGGATCTGCACTCACTTGTTTCACTGAGGCACTCGGAAACAACGGTTCAGCCAAGCCATATCATTACAGCAACAAACAAAAAATGTCATAGTCACACAGTGCTCCCAAAATAAAACTTCTGGTCACACAGCAAAATATTTCATTGCACTTTAGAGCCCTGCTTCCAGGTCTTCAGAAGAGGAGGAAGGAAGAGGAGGAGAGGGGGAGAGGAAGAGGGGTGGGAAGTAAAAAGGTCAAGGAGGAGAAGAGGACAGGTAGCTAGTTGTGAATGGCCAGAGGTGTCTTCTTGACTTAGAGAAAACCTCTTCTCTCCTTTCCTATCCTATCCAGTGAGGTGATAGCTTTCAACAGGATCAACGAGGATCAAGTCTTGGAAAAGCCTCAGAGATCTTCAATGTCACACAAACACACACACAAACCAGCCTAGCTCATATGAAAGACATTGATCTGATAATGTACATATAGACATTGGTGAGTCATTCATGAGGTAAATAGAAACAAGTAGAAGTTCTCAGGTGAAAAGGGCCCTAAAAACGGACCACATCATGTCTCTCTGTCTGCGTGCATGTGTTTGTGTGTGCACATGTGCACACATGTATGTGTGTCACATTCCTGCCCTGGGGTGACAGTTACCAACAGCCCTGAAGCCCCCCTGTCACATTGGAAGCAGAGCGCATTCTGGGAGGAGAGAGACAGATCTTCAGGAATCTCATAGACAGCCAAGTAGATACCCCTGGGACATCAGGGGACAGATAGCAATGAGAGGAGTGAAGCACCCTGGGAGAGTGGAGAGAGTGCTGCTGGATGATGGGTGATGATAATATTATATTTCCATCATTCACACTCTGAGAGGAACTCTTTCCCACACAGCAATGGAGCTTTCTGGACTCCTGCTTAACTCAACAGTCTTGGGATAAGGCAATATATGAGAGAAGAAATGGAGAAGCATATTGTTTGGGACAAAGACATGGGTATGGGTCCCATTGTAACTGTACCACAACAGTTATCTATTTATACTGTACATGGATTGAGGTTGTGAATTGAAGTCTTTACTTACTTGAACCGCGTTGTCATCTACATTTTACACAACACTGTCATCAACGCTAGCCAAGTAGAAAGTCAAGTAGCAATCATTGCTACAAAACTGTGTGACAAAAGTGCTCGGTTGCTCACAGCGATTGAGCAACCAGTTAATGGGAATAGGCAAGAGCCCAAGCACGATGACACATGACCAATCAATCTCAAGTGCCGAGAGGTAACTGTGACCTGATAGGGCCTGGATGACATCACCATGGCCCCCTTGTGAGCTCTGACCACTATTCTGACCACGTCAATAGACTAGAAATGGAATCATAGTTCTAACCACAGAATGGGAATTTATTCCACAAATTCTATGGTTCTCACAGACAACCCAGCATAATGTTGCAGGATCATCACACACTACCAACACAGTATTGTCTGTGTGAAAGAATGGTTTGGGCTGGAATGGCTGGCTGGCGCCGACAGAGATGGCCGCCTCGCTTCGTGTTCCTAGGAAACTATGCAGTTTTTTGTTTTTTTACGTGTTATTTCTTACATTAGTACCCCAGGTCATCTTAGGTTTCATTACATACAGTCGAGAAGAACTACTGAATATAAGATCAGCGTCAACTCACCATCAGTACAACCAAGAATATGATTTTCGTGAAGCGGATTCTGTGTTCTGCCTTTCAACCAGGACAATGGAATGGATCCCAGCCGGCGACCCAAAAAAACGACTCCGTAAAAGAGGGAAACGAGGCGGTCTTCTGGTCAGACTCCGGAGACGGGCACATCGTGCACCACTCCCTAGCGTTCTTTGCTTCACGGAAACATGGCTCACTGGAGAGACGCTATCGGAGGCGGTGCAGCCAGCGGGTTTCTCCACGCATCGCGCCGACAGAAACAAACATCTTTCTGGTAAGAAGAGGGGCGGGGGTGTATGCCTTATTGCTAACGAGACGTGGTGTGATCACAGAAACATACAGGAACTCAAATCCTTCTGTTCACCTGATTTAGAATTCCTCACAATCAAATGTCGACTGCATTATCTACCAAGAGAATTCTCTTTGATTATAATCACAGCCGTATATATTCCCCCCCAAGCAGACACATCGATGGCTCTGAACGAACTTTATTTGACTCTTTGCAAACTGGAATCCATACATCCTGAGGCTGCATTCATTATAGCTGGGGATTTTAACAAGGCTAGTCTGAAAACAAGACTCCCTAAATTGTATCAGCATATCGATTGCGCAACCAGGGCTGGAAAAACCTTGGATCATTGTTATTCTAACTTCCGCGACGCATATAAGGCCCTGTCCCGCCCTCCTTTCAGAAAAGCTGACCATGACTCCATTTTGCTGATCCCTGCCTACAGACAGAAACTAAAACAAGAAGCTCCCACGCTGAGGTCTGTCCAACGCTGGTCCGACCAAGCTGATTCCACACTCCAAGACTGCTTCCATCACGTGGACTGGGATATGTTTCATATTGCGTCAGATAACAACATTGACGAATACGCTGATTCGGTGTGCGAGTTCATTAGAACGTGCGTTGAAGATGTCGTTCCCATAGCAACGATTAAAACATTCCCTAACCAGAAACCGTGGATTGATGGCAGCATTCGCGTGAAACTGAAAGCGCGAACCACTGCTTTTAATCAGGGCAAGGTGACTGGTAACATGACCGAATACAAACAGTGCAGCTATTCCCTCCGCAAGGCTATCAAACAAGCTAAGCGTCAGTATAGAGACAAAGTAGAATCTCAATTCAACGGCTCAGACACAAGAGGTATGTGGCAGGGTCTACAGTCAATCACGGACTACAAGAAGAAAACCAGCCCAGTCACGGACCAGGATGACCAGGCAGACTAAATAACTTTTTTGCCCGCTTTGAGGACAATACAGTGCCACTTACACGGCCTGCAACGAAAACATGCGGACTCTCCTTCACTGCAGCCGAGGTGAGTAAAACATTTAAACGTGTTAACCCTCGCAAGGCTGCAGGCCCAGACGGCATCCCCAGGCGCGCCCTCAGAGCATGCGCAGACCAGCTGGCCGGTGTGTTTACGGACATATTCAATCAATCCCTATACCAGTCTGCTGTTCCCACATGCTTCAAGAGGGCCACCATTGTTCCTGTTCCCAAGAAAGCTAAGGTAACTGAGCTAAACGACTACCGCCCCGTAGCACTCACTTCCGTCATCATGAAGTGCTTTGAGAGACTAGTCAAGGACCATATCACCTCCACCCTACCTCACACCCTAGACCCACTCCAATTTGCTTACCGCCCAAATAGGTCCACAGACGATGCAATCTCAACCACACTGCACACTGCCCTAACCCATCTGGACAAGAGGAATACCTATGTGAGAATGCTGTTCATCGACTACAGCTCGGCATTCAACACCATAGTACCCTCCAAGCTCGTCATCAAGCTCGAGACCCTGGGTCTCGACCCCGCCCTGTGCAACTGGGTACTGGACTTCCTGACGGGCCGCCCCCAGGTGGTGAGGGTAGGCAACAACATCTCCACCCCGCTGATCCTCAACACTGGGGCCCCACAAGGGTGCGTTCTGAGCCCTCTCCTGTACTCCCTGTTCACCCACGACTGCGAAATTCGGCTTGTCACCAAAAGCACTCACAAACTTCTACAGATGCACAATCGAGAGCATCCTGGCGGGCTGTATCACCGCCTGGTACGGCAACTGCTCCGTCCACAACTGTAAGGCTCTCCAGAGGGTAGTCTGCACAACGCATCACCGGGGGCAAACTACCTGCCCTCCAGGACACCTACACCACCCGATGTTACAGGAAGGCCATAAAGATCATCAAGGACAACAACCACCCGAGCCACTGCCTGTTCACCCCGCTATCATCCAGAAGGCGAGGTCAGTACAGGTGCATCAAAGCTGGGCCCGAGAGACTGAAAAACAGCTTCTATCTCAAGGCCATCAGACTGTTAAACAGCCATCACTAACATTGAGTGGCTGCTGCCAACACACTGACTCAACTCCAGCCACTTTAATAATGGGAATTGATGGGAAATGATGTAAAATATATCACTAGCCACTTTAAACAATGCTACCTAATATAATGTTTACATACCCTACATTATTCATCTCATATGTATAAGTATATACTGTACTCTATCATCTACTGCATCCTTATGTAATACATGTATCACTGGCCACTTTAACTATGCCACTTTGTTTACATACTCATCTCATATGTATATACTGTACTCGTTACCATCTACTGTATCTTGCCTATGCTGCTCTGTACCATCACTCATCCATATATCTGTATGTACATATTCTTTATCCCCTTACACTTGTGTCTATAAGGTAGTAGTTTTGGAATGTTAGCTAGATTACTTGTTGGTTATTACTGCATTGTCGGAACTAGAAGCACAAGCATTTCGCTACACTCGCATTAACATCTGCTAACCATGTGTATGTGACAAATAAAATTTGATTTGATTTGATTTGATTTTGATTTGAGTAGATAAGAAATGAGTTCAGGAAATAAATCCCATGTGGTAATCTAGCTGGGCATTAGGAGAGGAAGAGACCCAATCATGACATGGTCTCAATGGGTCAAAAGACCAATTAGTGGAACACATTTCCGAATATACACTACCGGTCAAAAGTTTTAGAACACCTACTCATTCAAGGGTTTTTCTTTATTTTTACTATTTTCTATATTGTAGAATAATAGTGAAGAAATCCACACTATGAAATAACACCTATGGAATCATGTAGTAACCAAAACAGTGTTAAAAAAACATATTCTTCAGCTAGCCACACTTTGCCTTGATGACAGCTTTGAACACTCTTGGCATTCTCTCAACCAGCTTCACCTGGAATGATTTTTCAACAGTCTATAAGGAGTTCCCACGTATGCTGAACACTTGTTGGCTGCTTTTCCTTCACTCTGCGGTCCGACTCATCCCAAAACATCTCAACTTGATTAAGGTCGGGGAATTGTGGAGGCCAGGTCATCTGATGCAGCAGTCCATCACTCTCCTTCTTGGTAAAAATAGATCTTACACAGCCTGGAGGTGTGTTGGGTCATTGTCCTGCTGAAAACAAATGATAGATCCCAAAAAGCCCAAACCAGATGGGATGGCTTATCGCTGCAGAATGCTGTGGTAGCCATTCTGGTTAAATGTGCATTGAATTCTAAATAAATCAAAGACAGTGACACCAGCAATGCACCCCCACACCACCACCTCCTCCATGCGTTACGGTGGAAAATACACATGCAGAGATCATCCGTTCACCCACACCGATATGGCGGTTGGAACCAAACATCTCCAATTTGGACTCAATATGACCAAAGGACATATTTCCACCGGTCTAATGTCCATTGCTTGTGTTTCTTGGCCCAAGCAAGTCTCTTCTTCTTATTGGTGTGCTTTAGTAGTGGTTTCTTTGCAGCAATTCAACCACGAAGGCCTGATTCACACAGTCTCCTCTGAACAGTTGATGTTGAGATGTGTCTGTTACTTGAACTCTGTGAAGCATTTATTTGGGCAGCGATTTCTGAGGCTGGTAACTCAAATGAACTTATCCTCTGCAGCAGAAGTAACTCTGGGTCTACCATTCCTGTGGCGGTCCTCATGAGAGCCAGTTTCATCATAGCACTTGATAGTTTTTCCGACTGCACTTGAAGGAACTTTCAAAGTTATTGAAATTTTCAATATTTGACAGAGCATGTCTTAAAGTAATGATGGACTGTCATTTCTCTTTGCTTATTTGAGCTCTTCTTGCCATAATATGAATTTGGTAATTTACCAAATAGGGCTATCTTCTGAATACCACCCCTACCTTGTCACAACACAACTGATTGGCTCAAACGCATTAACCTGTTGAATCTATGTGGGCGCTATTTCATTATTGGATAAAAAAACGTGCCCGTTTTAAGCGCAATATTTTGTCACGAAAAGATGCTCGACTATGCATATAATTGACAGCTTTGGAAAGAAAACAGTCTAACGTTTCCAAAACTGCAAAGATATTATCTGTGAGTGCCACAGAACTCATGCTACAGGCGAAACCAAGATGAAACTTCAAACAGGAAATGAGCAGAATTTCTGAAGCTCTGTTTTCCAATGTCTCCTTATATGGCTGTGAATGCAGCAGGAACGAGCCTGCGCTTTCTGTCGTTTCTTCAAGATGTCTGCAGCATTGTGACTATTTGTAGGTATATCATTGGAAGATTGGCCATAAGAGACTACATTTTCCAGGGGTCCGCCCGGTGTCCTTTGTCTAAATTGGTGCGTAATCTTCAGTTCAGCATTTTCTCCTGGGATTCAGGACAGAAAGCACACTTCCACGAAGGATATATCATCGAAGCGATATGTGAAAAACACCTTGAGGATTGGTTCTAAACAACGTTTGCCATGTTTCAGTCGATATTATGGAGTTAATTTGGAAAAAAGTTTGGCGAATTGATGACTGGATTTTCGGGTTTTTTTGGTAGCCAAACATGACGCACCAAACGGAGCGATTTCTCCTAAACTAATAATCATTCAGGAAAAACTGAACATTTGCTATCTAACAGAGTCTTCTCATTGAAAACATCTGAAGTTCTTCAAACGTAAATGATATAATTTGAATGCTTTTCTGTTTGTGAAAATGTTGCCTGCTAAATGCTAACGCTAATGCTAACGATAAATGCTACGCTAGCTAGCTACTGTTACACAAATGATTGGTTGAAAAGCATATTTTGAAAATCTGAGATGACAGTGTTGTTAACAAAATGCTAAGCTTGAGAGCTAGCATATTTATTTCATTTCATTTGCGATTTTCATGAATAGTTAACGTTGCGTTATGCTAAAGAGCTTGCAGGGATAAATACACTCCTGGATACAGGTTTTTTTGGTAGCCAAACGTGATGTACAAAACGGAGCAATTTCTAATACACAAAGAATCTTTTTGGAAAAACTGAACATTTGCTATCTAACTGAGAGTGTCCTCATTGAAAACATCTGAAGTTCTTCAAAGGTAAATGATTTTATTTTAAGGCTTTTCTTGTTTTTGTGAAAATGTTGCATGCTGAATGCTACGCTAAATGCTACGCTAAATGCTACGCTAAATGCTACGCTAGGTATCAATACTCTTACACAAATGCATATTTTGAAAATCTGAGATGACAGTGTTGTTAACAAAAGGCTACGCTTGAGAGCTAGCATATTTATTTCATTTCATTTGCGATTTTCATGAATAGTTAACGTTGCGTTATGGTAATGAGCTTAGGTCTATAAATAGGATCCCGGATCCGGGTTTGCTCGCCACAACTGGTTAAGAAGGAAATAAATTCCAAATGTAACTTTTAAGAAGGCACACCTGTTAATTGAAATGTATTGCAGGTGACCTCATAAAGCTGGTTGAGAGAACGCCATTTGTATTTGAAGAATCTCATATAAAATATATTTTCGATGATTTAACACTTTTTTGGTTACTACATGATTCCATATGTGTTATGTCATAGTTTTGATGTCTTCACTACTATTCTACAATGTAGAAAATAGTTTAAAAAAATCAAAACCACTGAACGAGTAGGTGTTGTAAAACTTTGACTGGTAGTGTATACACTTTATTCTCTCTCTCCCTACTCCCTTTTCCTTGAACGTAATCCCTGGTGCATGGAAAGAATTACCAGAGTCTTTTCCTTGAACGTAATCCCTGGTGCATGGAAATAATTACCAGAGTTTTTGTAACAAATGAAAGAGAAGGTTATTGATATTTTAGCTGACATGGTTGTGTACCATGGGCTTACCCAACCTCACTGTGTGAGAGAGCTCTATTAATGCCATCATAAATAACATTCTCACACCCTGTCACCTCTACTTCCCCCTGTAGGGTGGTTGAGAGTGAGAGAATTGGTGAGGGTACTAGAACAGCCTGCAGCATCCGGACTCACCCTACTAGAATCTGAAATCAAATGTCTACTGTTTGCTGATATCATGACTCTTTATCCTTGGTAAGGATCAATGGTGCCAGATAAACTGGCAATGGCTGACAGATAGCCAGACCCCCCTCTCTCCCACAGGAGAGGAGAGGGGTGGAGTAGGGCCTGTTTTATGACCTAACAGGCTGTCATACATTTCAGAGAGCACTTTCTCTTTCTTGATCTCTAGTTTGGGAGAATGGAATATCTGGGTGTTACAGAAGAGTGGTCACCGAAAACTTCAACATCTAACGATGAACACTGGGACAATTTGTTTCAACATCCGAATGTTAGGAATGATGAGAGATGGAATAGGGAAAATGTATATCTATTTTGTGACGTCATTAAAATTGGTAGAAAGACTGTATACCGGAAATACTCTAACTTAGGAAGGATACACGTTCTCGTTGTAGTTCCCACCAGGTATGATGTTAATACAATATGAAGACAGATGAAACTATTTATGAAAAGATAAAAATATAATTTTAACCTTCTAAATGAAAACTGTATTTCATGCAAACTTGTGCCCAGTCAGTAGCCATGCCCAAGTGAGCTCAGAGTTTGTGTCAACATGACGGAATGCCCTCCAAGGCCAGAGTGTTTAAAATGACTCGCTAACGAAATGTACATTAGACCAGAGTACGTGAGGCCGTGGCCCACACGTTGAAATGATCAAAACTACAAGACCAGACAGAGTGGAACGGTGGCTACACGGCTGAAAATGGGAAGACCCTCTGAAACTCTCAACCCGAGTGAAGAAGGTAAAGACTAGACCAGAACATTCAGTCTGCAGCTGTGCATGTAATGTAGTTTAGGACATTTGACCAAAGACGAAGGGGAAGAACAGATCCCTCTGAACACCGTGTGGTACACCTGAAGTATCTATATTAACGAACACTCCAACACTAAAACTAAGGACATTGTGACCTCTGGTGAACAACTAGAGACTTACATCGAACCACTCCAGATAGACAGATGGTTTCAACAGAGGTCAGTGGTTTCAACAGAGAGACGACAGAGAACGACATCTACGCGTAAATATACATAGCATTTCTAATCCGAATGAGCGGTTGTTAGGGTGTTAAGTATTCTGGTTACGGTGAGCGTAGTTTCCAAATGGATGTACGATACATTGACTCTCTTTGTCTCTCCCTCTCCTTACCTACCCCTTCTTTTCTATTGTGCAACAAAACGGTCATGCTCTTGTTTGTCCACTAGGGACCTATTTTCATTGAAGTACGTTAGTAATCGACAACCTATACCATGTGTGTGTGTGTTTATGTATTTCTGTGTGATTATTTTCATTAGTTAGTAAATAAATGACTAAGCCAATTTTTGTATTGCTGATTAATCAGATAGGTTAGGGTTCATTCTGATATCCAAGAATTATGTGACGTTCAGAATGAGACTGATGAGGTAATAATTAATAATGGACTGTTATTGTGGTAAGAGATATTTATATGTCTTTAGAGTTTAAGTCGCGAGATAGTAACTAGGTAAACAACATTTTCCCGTGGTGCCCCAAATTCCTAATGAGATAATTGTTACATGATTAATTTAATAACAATTAAACATAGTAGGTAATTATTTGATAAATAACAGTCACCACATTAATGATAGTCACGTCATCTGGTGCTTCTGTCCCCAACCAAGAAGGACAGCAGCATCTAGATCGTCTGCACAGATTCTGTCAGACCTGGGGCCCTGACAGTGAATCCCAGTAAGACAAATATAATGGTGTTCCAAAATAGGTCACGTTGACAGGACCACAAATACAAACTCCATTTAGACACCGTTGCCCAAGAGAACACAAAAAACAATACCTAACTCGGCCTAAACATCAGCACCACGGGTAATTTCCACAAAGCTATGAACGATCTGAGACACAAGGCAAGAAGGACCTCCTAATCTACGCCATCAAAAGGAACATAGAATTCCAATGTCAAAAAATACTTGAATCAATTATAGAACACATTGTGCTCACCAACCAACAATTCACAAAAAGTGACAAACACCAAATTATGACTACAGAATTTTACAAAAATGTCCTCTGTGTACAATGTAATAGACCAAATAATGCATGCAGAACAGAATTAAGATTAGGGCTGATCCCATTTAGTCAACTGGTCGATTGTTTGGTTGATAGGCTGTTGGTCGCGCATGTCTGAGTGGACTGATCCACTGTGGAGGCCGTGGCGATGGCACAGTCCATCTGTCTAAGACGTGCTACTAAAATGGTATATGGTTATACTATGTAAGAACAATGGTGCAACACAAATAAAAATAATATTATTTTATAACAAATGCACTTTCTCCCACGTTGGATAGCGGTCGCTGTCTACAGTTCTGAAACACATCAGTGAGCTGGTAAATTGGGGCCTTTTCTTAGACCATGTTGCTATGTGCATAATAGTAAAGTTAACCAGCATATTGGTGTTGAGAACAATGTGGTGGAGGCAGCAGCGGAGTTAGGAGAGGAGAAAACAACTCTTGCTTTAATTGTCTAAGAAAAGTGAGGAGAGAAGCAAGGCCAACTTAATTACGTCTGTAATCAATAGTCTAACTGTTAAATGTGCCTGGCTTTAAAAATCATCCATATCTACAGAAATGAGACATATCCTGCTTCTGTTGCCTGTTTGAGTGTTTGTTTTATAGCCTACTGATTCAGTGAGCACCAAGCCTCACGCAACAATTTCACAAATGCTTATATTTATAATCTTTTCCCTACTGTAATAAAGGCTGTCCACTTCTATTTTTAATATTTTCAATACTGTAATAAAGGCTGTCCACTTCTATTTTTAATCTTTTCCATACTGTAATAAAGGCTGTCCACTTCTATTTTTAATATTTTCCATACTGTAATAAAGGCTGTCCACTTCTATTTATAATATTTTCCATACTGTAATAAAGGCTATCCACTTCTATTTATAATATTTTCCATACTGTAATAAAGGCTGTCCACTTCTATTTATAATCTTTTCCATGCTGTAATAAAGGCTGTCCACTTCTATTTATAATCTTTTCCATGCTGTAATAAAGGCTGTCCACTTCTATTTATAATAAAGGCTGTCCACTTCTATTTATAATCTTTTCCCATACTGTAATAAAGGCTGTCCACTTCTATTTTTAATCTTTTCCATACTGTAATAAAGGCTGTCCACTTCTATTTTTAATATTTTCCCTACTGTAATAAAGGCTGTCCACTTCTATTTATAATATTTTTCATACTGTAATAAAGGCTGTCCACTTCTATTTATAATCTTTTCCATACTGTAATAAAGGCTGTCCACTTCTATTTTTAATATTTTCCCTACTGTAATAAAGGCTGTCCACTTCTATTTATAATATTTTTCATACTGTAATAAAGGCTGTCCACTTCTATTTATAATCTTTTCCATACTGTAATAAAGGCTGTCCACTTCTATTTTTAATATTTTCCATACTGTAATAAAGGCTGTCCACTTCTATTTTTAATATTTTCCCTACTATAATAAAGGCTGTCCACTTCTATTTTTAATATTTTCCATACTGTAATAAAGGCTGTCCACTTCTATTTTTAATATTTTCCATACTGTAATAAAGGCTGTCCACTTCTATTTATAATATTTTCCCTACTGTAATAAAGGCTGTCCACTTCCATTTATAATCTTTTCCATACTGTAATAAAGGCTGTCCACTTCTATTTTTAATCTTTTCCATACTGTAATAAAGGCTGTCCACTTCTATTTTTAATATTTTCCCTACTGTAATAAAGGCTGTCCACTTCTATTTATAATATTTTTCATACTGTAATAAAGGCTGTCCACTTCTATTTATAATCTTTTCCATACTGTAATAAAGGCTGTCCACTTCTATTTTTAATATTTTCCCTACTGTAATAAAGGCTGTCCACTTCTATTTATAATATTTTTCATACTGTAATAAAGGCTGTCCACTTCTATTTATAATCTTTTCCATACTGTAATAAAGGCTGTCCACTTCTATTTTTAATATTTTCCATACTGTAATAAAGGCTGTCCACTTCTATTTTTAATATTTTCCCTACTATAATAAAGGCTGTCCACTTCTATTTTTAATATTTTCCATACTGTAATAAAGGCTGTCCACTTCTATTTTTAATATTTTCCATACTGTAATAAAGGCTGTCCACTTCTATTTATAATATTTTCCCTACTGTAATAAAGGCTGTCCACTTCCATTTATAATCTTTTCCATACTGTAATAAAGGCTGTCCACTTCTATTTTTAATATTTTCCCTACTGTAATAAAGGCTGTCCACTTCTATTTTTAATCTTTTCCCTACTGTAATAAAGGCTGTCCACTTCTATTTATAATATTTTCCCTACTGTAATAAAGGCTGTTCACTTCTATTTTTTATATTTTCCCTACTGTAATAAAGGCTGTCCACTTGTTTTCATTGGACCAGCCTCTCTGGTATTCTTTATCATTAATTTAGTGTTGTTTACACTGTTCCAAATTGTCCGAAAAAAACATATTTATAATAACAATAATAACCCTTGTTTATTCTTGATCTCCTTATTATTATTATTATTATGGTTAGGTCAGGGTGTGACATGGGTCATGTATGTGTTTTTTGTACTGTCTAGGGGTTTTGTAGGTTTTTGGGGTTGTTTACTATCTAGGTGTTTATATATGTCTATGGTTGCCTAGATTGGTTCTCAATTAGAGGCAGGTGTGTATCGATGTCTCTGATTGGGAACCATATTTAGGGAGCAATCTTCTTTGGGTATTTCGTGGGTTATTGTCTATGTCTAGTTGCCTGAGTCTGCACTAGTATTATATAGCTTCACGTTCGGTTTGTTGTTTTTGTATAGTTTGTTAAGTGTTCTTCATTATATATAAAAAGTATGTATTCGTCCGTACGACGAACGTGACATTATTATAATAAGTAATATCATTAGTAGGCTTATTATAGCAGCCTCGTATAACCACCATTGAGCTGTAGAGCGCATACAGTTTAGTCTTAATACTGTATCTTAGGTCTATATTTCAAAACTTAGAGTATATAGGCTACTGTATCAATCAATGATTTATACGTTAATGTCATCACACAGCATATGAGTCATTCATGACGTGAAAGGCAATCAAGCATTTTCGTTTTAAAATAAAATAACAAAGCGATCAATGATAATTAGCGTAAACAATTTACCAGGCCTAAACCGTTCCATTTCGGAAATTGCATTTTAGTCTTTGCTTTAATAAAGGCTTTACAAAAAAATCTAAAAATGTTACAGACTCTCTGGCACACTTATAATTTATCTAGTGTTGTTTACATTCTTCCAAATGGAATATTATATTTATATTGTATGATGTCATATTGGCTTATTATGCGTGTTTGGCACGCATAATATGCACACAGTGCTTGCTCCATACCATATTTTTCTTGATCTGCAGTATTTTGCACAACTAGTCACATTTATTCGACACATCTGACTTCCCCTTTACCTCCTGAGCAAACAGTAAACATTCCTCCATTTTGAGTTTATTGTCACGTCTTCTGCATACATTTTTATGTCACATGTTACGTTGTTCAGAGTTTAATATAACCAATTTATTGATGTGATTATGATATGCTAAATATAGGTCAGGCCCTATTGTTCACGTGCACGTGATGCTTACATGTATCACGTAAAAAGAGAGCAAGGGTTGAAGGAATAGGGAATGTTTAACCTAAACAAATTAGAGATTTTGGTAACTTAACTTTTCAGTCAGAAATGGCTGTAATTATGTTGCAGCTTCAGCAACACGGACAGCGTGTGACACACTGTTGTTCTGTGGTGGTTGATGCAGCACAAAATCACTCGCTGTCTTTTTTTTAACAGAGCACAGCAACTCAGAGCCAGGCCCGGCACAATCAAATCAATTACATGACACATGTATGCATTGAGTCATTTGTGTATCTTAATTATTTTAGCAAATAGTTCGCTTAAAAAAATCAGACAAGCTCAGTGCATATACAGTGGGGCAAAAAAGTATTTAGTCAGCCACCAATTGTGCAAGTTCTCCCACTTAAAAAGATGAGAGGCCTGTAATTTTCATCATAGGTACACTTCAACTATGACAGACAAAATGAGAGAAAACAAATTCCAGAAAATCACATTGTAGGATTTTTAATGAATTTATTTGCAAATTATGGTGGAAAATAAGTATTTGGTCACCTACAAACAAGCAAGATTTCTGGCTCTCACAGACCTGTAACTTCTTCTTTAAGAGGCCCCTCTGTCCTCCACTCTTTACCGGTATTAATGGCACCTTTGAACTTGTTATCAGTATAAAAGACACCTGTCCACAACCTCAAACAGTCACACTCCAAACTCAAATATGGCCAAGACCAAAGAGCTGTCAAAGGACACCAGAAACAAAATTGTAGACCTGCACCAGGCTGGGAAGACTGAATCTGCAATAGGTAAGCAGCTTGGTTTGAAGAAATCAACTGTGGGAGCAATTATTAGGAAATGGAAGACATACAAGACCACTGATAATCTCCCTCGATCTGGGGCTCCACGCAAGATCTCACCCCGTGGGGTCAAAATGATCACAAGAACGGTGAGCAAAAATCCCAGAAATCCCAAAATCCTCAAACGGGGGGACCTAGTGAATGACCTGCAGAGAGCTGGGACCAAAGTAACAAAGCCTACCGTCAGTAACACACTACGCCGCCAGGGACTCAAATCCTGCAGTGCCAGACGTGTCCCCCTGCTTAAGCCAGTACATGTCCAGGCCCGTCTGAAGTTTGCTAAAGAGCATGTGGATGATCCAGAAGAAGATTGGGAGAATGTCATATGGTCAGATGAAACCAAAATAGAACTTTTTGGTAAAAACTCAACTCGTCGTGTTTGGAGGACAAAGAATGCTGAGTTGCATCCAAAGAACACCATACCTACTGTGAAGCATGGGGGTGGAAACATCATGCTTTGGGGCTGTTTTTCTGCAAAGGGACCAGGACGACTGATCCATGTAAAAAAACTCATTCCATCAGCAAGGGCATTGAAGATGAAACGTGGCTGGGTCTTTCAGCATGACAATGGTCCCAAACACACCACCCGGGCAATGAAGGAGTGGCTTCGTAAGAAGCATTTCAAGGTCCTGGAGTGGCCTAGCCAGTCTTCAGATCTCAACCCCATAGAAAATCTTTGGAGGGAGTTGAAAGTCCGTGTTGCCCAGCAACAGCCCCAAAACATCACTGCTCTAGAGGAGATCTGCATGGAGGAATGGGCCAAAATACCAGCAACAGTGTGTGAAAACCTTGTGAAGACTTACAGAAAACGTTTGACCTCTGTCATTGCCAACAAAGGGTATATAACAAAGTATTGAGATAAACTTTTGTTATTGACCAAATACTTATTTTCCACCATAATTTGCAAATAAATTCATTAAAAATCCTACAATGTGATTTTCTGGATGTTCTTTTTTCATTTTGTCTGTCATAGTTGAAGTGGGAGAACTTGCACAATTGGTGGCTGACTAAATACTTTTTTGCCCCACTGTAGTTGATTTGACTAAAACACATATGATGTGTCTATATATGGAAAAATACACTTTTAGCCTTGCCATTAAGAAAGGCCGCCGTAGGCAGACCTGGCTCTTAAGAGAAGACAGGTAATGTGCTCACTGCCCACAAAATGAGGTGGAAACTGAGATGCACTTCCTAACCTCCTGTCCAATGTATGAACATATTAGAGACACATATGACCTTCAGATTACACAGATCCACAAAGAATTCGAAAACAAATCCAAGTTTGATAAAATCACATCTATTGGGTGAAATACCACACTGTGCCATCACAGCAGCAATATGTGTGACCTGTTGCCACAAGAAAAGGGAAACCAGTGATTTGCACATTGTTATAACACTATATATAGCCATAATATAACATTTGAAATGTATCTATTCTTCTGAAACTTTTGTGAGTGTAATGTTTACTGTTAATTTCTGATTGTTTATTTAACTTTTGTTTATAATCTATTTCACATGCTTTGGTAATGTAAACATATTTCCCATGCCAATAATCTTTGAATTGATTTGAGATTGAGAGAGACAGCGAGAGAGAGATGACAACATTCAGAATGGGGAGGAGGCACTAACAACAAGTTCACAGCTACTCTGTGTAAAATGTCGCGTCTCACACTCCACTGATCACAACCAGGTAACAACCTCTTTCCAGCAGCTTTCAACTTGCTGATGCCCTTTTGCATTGTGGATCACAGGTTCCCATGGTGCTTCTGGGACAGATGGAAGCTTGCCTACAAAACTATCATGTTTATATATTTTCACTGAGTTAGGATTACACACACTAACTCACTGTGTGAAAGTGGTTTGATGGATGTACTCTGATCTGCCACACATGAATTACTTTAGCTGAGAAGACACAATGGTGCTGGTGTTGCACAAAACACCAATAGGCAGGCCACTGTGTCAATGATCAACGCACAAACATTGGATCGCAGTACACACCTGTAGGCTACAGTAAAATAAGCAGAGGTGTGTGAACATGTCTTTGTAAAAGAGTCATGTAATTGAACCTGGTGGCTGCCCACTATAGGACTAGGAGAACCACATACTGTAGCTTGTGGTTCAGGGCGTGCAGTGCAGAATGCTCACACCGCTCTTCAGTCTTGCCATATGTCCCTCATAAATCGCAGAGTAGCCTATCCTCGTGTAGCGGACAGGGTGAACGAACAAAACAGCGTGCTACAGGTGTAGGTTAGTTTGGGCACATAACACTTGACGCAAATAGTTAAATGTATCCTCTAAAAGTTAGCATTTTAACTAGGTTGATACATTCACACACGAAAGCACCGGTAGTAAAATTGGCCAGTGTTCCAAGAAAAATTACAAAAATTATTTCAAAGAAATGTGTGTTTCACCCAAAACCGATTTCCAATTTCTAAACAAACATAAGAAACAGGGCAAATGACACTTCTCGTATTAGGCTACAGAGGGAACGGGCCACCACTCACCAGCTGAATCGAGCAGAGAAAGATGAGCGTGCATCGGCCGCTGCAGCACCCCATTGTGCCAAAAACAAAATATCACTCGAGAAACGGCAAGGAAATGTCCGTAGAACGGTCTCCACTGGGTCACTGGATATCCGGATACCTTTAAATACAAGGAATGGCTTCAAGCTCGGTCCACTTTGAAAACTGCGTAGGTACGCTGCAGGCTCCGCCACTCCATGCCTTTTATGTCCCCCAATGATTGCTTTGTGTATGAAGGGGTGGCTTGGGTTGATTCTACCGCTAGCTTTCGAGTTGAGTAGTTGGATTTCACGCCGGTGCGTGTGCATGTGTGTGTGTGTGTGTAGAGTATAAGAAGGGGGAGGTGGAAGAGGCTAGTCGAGGGCGTCAACAAACTAACGGTGCCCTGTGGCACTAATCTGTGTTCTCTCTCACCTGGTCCCTTTTCCAGAGTTTAAAACACCATTTTCAATCATTGGAACTATTTTCATAACCTGTTGAACTGAGTACACAATTATGCCAAATATGTAGGATATTTTTTAATATAACCTACTACTTAACATTTCAAGAGCGGGATATTTTGCTTGAACCTTTTAAGGATTTATTTACCAAAATAATTATACATTCTGGTATGGGTCAAACCTAAAAGTACAGTATTAGCAGTGTCAGCTACTGAATTGCACCTCTCTCGTCAGAGCATCTGAGAGATGAGACCAAAACCTTGATGACGGAACTTAGGCGCCACACGCTGGTCATTTGACGCAATTACACACTCAGCAACAGCGCTGTGAACGCCTTCCATCATCTTCTTGTATTTCTTCAGATGAGCTCTAAGAAAATATTAGCCTATTGTGCCTTGTCTTATTCATCTTATTCTGTATTGTAAAGAAACTGCTGACTATTTACCAAATGTGTATAGGGTTAAACTCATGTGGGTTGATAAACAACTGACAAGTCACCCCACCCGAAAGGTAAATGCAATCAAATGCATCATAAAATATTCAGTGATGAATGAAGCTACATACATCCACTAGTAGAAGACTAAGTGGTAATAGACTGTATGACAATAGGCTCCATAGACTGTAAGACTCCATCAGTGGCGTAAAGTACTTAAGAAAAATACTTTAAAGTAGTTTTGATGGGTACTTTACTTTACTATTTATATTGTTGACAACTTTTAGTTTTACTTCACTACATTCCTAAAGAAAATCATTTACGTTTTGCTCCATACATTTTCCTTGACACCCAAAAGTACTCATTACATTTATAATTCTCAGCAAGACAGAAAAAGGGTCCAATTCACACACTTATCAAGACAACATCCCTGGTCATCCCTACTGCCTCTGATCTGGAGGACTCACTAAGCAGAGAACATCCCTGGTCATCCTTACTGCATCTGATCTGGGGGACTCACTAAACAGAGAACATCCCTGGTCATCCCTACTGCCTCTGATCTGGAGGACTCACTAAACAGAGAACATCCCTGGTCATCCCTACTGCCGCTGATCTGGTTGACTCACTAAACAGAGAACATCCCTGGTCATCCCTACTGCCTCTGATCTGGAGGACTCACTAAACAGAGAACATCCCTGGTCATCCCTACTGCCTCTGATCTGGTTGACTCACTAAACAGAGAACATCCCTGGTCATCCCTACTGCCTCTGATCTGGTTGACTCACTAAACAGAGAACATCCCTGGTCATCCCTACTGCCTCTGATCTGGTGGACTCACTAAACAGAGAACATCCCTGGTCATCCCTACTGCCTCTGATCTGGTGGACAACTAAACAGAGAACATCCCTGGTCATCCCTACTGCCTCTGATCTGGAGGACTCACTAAACAGAGAACATCCCTGGTCATCCCTACTGCCTCTGATCTGGTTGACTCACTAAACAGAGAACATCCCTGGTCATCCCTACTGCCTCTGATCTGGAGGACTCACTAAACAGAGAACATCCCTGGTCATCCCTACTGCCTCTGATCTGGTTGACTCACTAAACAGAGAACACCCCTGGTCATCCCTACTGCCTCTGATCTGGTGGACTCACGAAACATACATGCTTTGTTTGTAAATTATGAGTTTTGGTGTGTGCCCCAAGGCTTTCCGTTATTAAAAAATATATATATGTCCCCATCTAGTTTGCTTAATATAAGGAATTTCAAAGTATTTGCACTTTTACTTTTGATACTTAAGTATATTTTAGCAATTACATTTACTTTTGATACTTAAGTATATTTTAGCAATTACATTTACTTTTAATACTTAAGTATATTTTAGCAATTACATTTACTTTTGATTCTTAAGTATATTTAAAACCAAATACTTTTACTCAATAAATATTTTACTGGGTGACTTTCACTTTTACTTGAGTCATTTTCTTTTAAGATATCTTTACTTTTAATCAAATATGACAATTGGGTATTTTTCCATCCCTGGGCTCTATATACACTGTATAGAGAAGAGAGTGAGAAGAGAAGTGACAGAAAGCAACGTCTCCGTAGATTTCAATTTGGGTTAATGAGTGAAATATTTTCACATACAGTACATTCGGAAAGTATTCGGACCCCTTGACTTTTTCCACATTTTGTTATGTTACAGCCTTATTCTAAAATTGATTAAATTGTTGTTTTTCCTCATCAATCTACACCCAATACCCCATAATTACAAAGCAAACACAGGTTTTTTGAATTTTTGCTAATATATCAAAAACTTCTAAACTTAAATATTACATTTACATAAGTATTCATACCCTTTACTCAGTACTTTGTTGCAGCACCTTTGGCAGCGATTACAGCCTCGAGTCTTCTTGGGTATGACGCTACAACTTGGTCATCAAGGCAAATGTTGGCTACTTTGAAGAATCCCAAGATAAAATATATTTTGATTTGTTTAACACTTTTTTGGTTACTACACGATTCCATATGTGTTATTTCATAGTTTTGATGTCTTCAATATTATTCTACAATGTAGAAAAAAGTCCAAATAAAGAAAAACCCTTACTCTAAAATGATTTGATTAATTTTAGAGTAAGGCTTTAACGTAACAAAATGTGGGGGAAAAATCAAGGGGTCTGAATACTTTCTGAATGCACTGTAGGTGCAGTTAATGTTACTGACCATAAAAATACTGCACAATTAGAGGACTTTTTACTGTGTTCATGAACATAGTCTCTAGGCCTCAGTGTTTCCTATACCAAGGGGTGTACATTTAGTTTTTATCCTAGCACTACACAGCTGAGTCAAATAATCAAAGCTTGATAATGAGGGCAAAAAACAAAATGTGGGTCCCTTGAGGTCCCCAGGACATCGTTTGGGAAACGCTACCTTACCTTGTGAGGTAGGCCGTTGCCGTGGATCTTGCAGACAAGGCCTACCTCTGAGAGGATCAACACCGTTATGTATAACAGCAGATTTGCTAGTGTGAAAATCTCAGTGTTAAAGGTAAAAAAGTGTTGATTCTAGTGAGGTTAACACAAGTTGGATTGAAATGTCCACCACATGTGGTGTATAAATGAAGTGTTATTTGAATCACAGTGGAATCAACACTGCATGGTGTTGTTGTTACTCGACTATGTTGAGCTCATTTCCGTTAACTCGTTCATAGTGAGAAAGACATGGGAAGGGCCTTATTATCATTCTTCTCAGAGTGCTTTGTTGCAGGTTGACTTTTAGAAAAGAAAATGTAAATATCAATGTTTCTGCATGCACATTGATTAATTCATCTTATACTATACCAAGATAAATAACTTGCATTTTTCAAAACTAATCCAATCTATAAGGGGTTGGATATATTGCACCCATTACTGAGGTGGTTGTTGCAGTTTACATGGTTTAGGTGGTCTTGTTTGTATACTCCTCCACCATAGCAGTTGTTCTGAATGCATGTGGTTGGTGATAAAATATTCAATTTGTTGGTTATCCTCTCTCTGGCTGGGTTCTGAAAGGAATAACGGATCACTTTTCAAACCAGTTTATTGTGACTTGCAGGTGTTATTTGGCCCATGGTCCCAGATTTTCAAACCTAGGCCATAACGAAAGGCCCTATGACATGTATGCTGCCCTACAAAAGCAAAAACTACCATTTTGGTAGTGACTGAAATCAGACTTTCTAGTATTTGTTTTATCTTGTGACAAAGTATCCTTATTCAGTTATGTTAAATTTCAGAGAAAATGGTGTGTGAAATTTGCACTAACTACAACATCCAAGTAAAAACCAAGGTAAACGGCAGTAACTGAAATGATTGCACTCTGGATTTGTTCCACCTTGTTTTGGCTGCAGTTACCTGCTCTGCCATACAAAGGCAAAAGCTACGCAAACAGGGGAACTGAGAAAATCGCTTTAAAGTTTATTTGCTGTCCAACCAAATGTGAAAAGATGCTTCAGGGTTACTACAACACAATATTCAAAACATGAAAACATAACCACATTAAACCATGAAATAGAGTTGGAATGTAGTTAGAAAAACAACAAGTTGGATAAACACATTGAGATTGTAGATACTGCACTTTGCATTAACCATGTAGTTTTTTTAAGCCAATACAAAGGCAGAGTGCAGTATCTACATTTTAAGGGTCATATCAATGGTTATAGTTGATACGCACAAAAAATAATTTCATAATAAGATGAAAGAATTGTCTGGATAACAAAAAAAACTTTAAAGCCATTTTCTCAGTTGGCATAAGCACTGTATTTTAACTCTGTAGAACAGTATAATATGGTCATAATTGGTTTACTTTTTCTTCAAACACATTCACTTAGGCAATCACTTGGTGTAAAACTAAGTATTATTCAACTCAACAACCATGTGTCTGCCACTGACAAACACAGTCATGGGTAGGTTTCTCTCACAATCACTTGAAAGGAATGCTGGGAAATATGCAAATATAGCTTTACAACCTACGATGTTATTACCCCCACCCCCCAAAAAATACCTTCACACTACATTATTCCTTAACGTAAAAAAGTTTAACCACATCAACTCTAATAAAGTGTTCATTTAAGTCGGAATTTGCAACACCCATGGTGTTAGGGACCAACACTCTGGGGTTGTTAGTTTAGTGTTAGTTTAATACTATGTTTGTGGGTGACAAATCATTTTAATTTAACACCGGTGATGTGAAAATTCTGATCTCAAATTTGCTGTAATCATGGGTAAATTGTGACTGACTGATTGATCTACAAATAAAATTGAGTAGTTATTTAAGATGCAAGGTGATTTTTTAAATCAGTCAGTCTTGACTCGCCTTTAAAGTCGGCTGCAATTTTGAAAAACCCCAATGATAGCAGGTGTTGCAGAATCCCCCTGCCAGGGCACGTTAGGACTAATTCAGCCAATCAGACTGTCCCCATGCACCCCACACTCTGCCGATGCACTGAGCATGCATCCTGTGATTGGTCAGACGCTCCTAGCTAGCCCAGCCCTGGCCAGTCAGGTCCATTGCATGCTCTCTCAAGCTGTAAGTATCAGCCTGGCCCGAACAGTGTTTTTCCAGTCTGAGAAAGTGGGTGGACATGTGTGCATGGGATGCGTAAATATAGTCGGTGTTCTTATCATTGCAATATGTTATAGAATGGCAGTATTCTATGTAGTTCTCATTTCTGTTATTATTATGTTACTACTGATATTGTCTGCAATCATCAGTCACTGTTTACTACTTCCTATGTCCTATATATTTAAATACAGTCCTTGCTCTTGTGAGTTGCTGTGCAATAGCCTACTATTTATATATACAGTCCTTGCCATTACTCATTATTCTGTGGCCGCAGCTACACTTGCAGGTGCATGTCCTTGTTCAAGCTCACCAGCCTGTGAGAGGAAACCCTGGAAACCTGGGAAGATAGGACAGCAGGGTATATAATACGAAGATATTTAATACAAAGATATTTAATTGAATGCTCCTGGCCCTCCTCGCTGTCGGCAGCTGCCTCCATCTGTTGGACAATAACAGGGGGCATAATCCGTGTGGGGAGGTGTCCTCAGTGCGAAAGAAATATCATCTAAAGGGTAATACTGCATAAAGGCTGAGATTCGTCTCTCCTGCTCTGGACCGCAGAAGGGCAAAAGGCTAGCTCTGTGTGTACTCTCCAGAGGTTGCCATCACAGTGTCGGTAAACCACAAATCCGTCTCGAAGGACCACTTTGTGAGGGAATATCCTCCTATTTGACTGGTCTGTGACTCACTGAAAACCTTTGCCGGACAAAGAAATAAGGCAACCTCACAGAGAGTTAACACTCACAGCAAACTTCATTGCATAGCAGGGGTATGAACATGGAAATGGTGTGAAAGTACAGAAAAAGATAAATAATGAATAAACTATACATTAAATAACAGTAACTGTATAGAAAAGGACTGTCTAAATATAAAGAAACATGTTACCTGAACATGTAATATAACCCAGGAATAACATACAGAGAGTACTAAGAGAAACTACTACTAACAGTAATAGTAAACACATCTCGGCCATAACAGGAATAACCACTACTCACTTAGACCCACACACTCCATGAACACACTGCTGTAAATCCACCTCTTATCTGCACTGAAGGCAACGGCCATCAGGAGTGCGTCCATTTATAGGGATGCGAGGGCATGCATCGGACCTCTTTAGCCAGTGCAGGACCAGCTAGTTGCTCTTAGCCAGTCAGCTCATGTACAGCGTGTGGGGCATCAGCTGACTGACAGAGACCACAGGCTGTGAGCTGATCAATATCTCCTCATGTGAGGAGAGATAGACTCAGCGGAGACCCTGCAGTGCCCTCCACAGGGGGAATTCTCTAATGCAGGAGCTGTGTTTTTCTGCCAAGTACTTCAAATATCTTCAAAATAATAAACAGGATGAAGAGCAACATAGAAGAACTGAACAAAAATGAATACATAGGACCATGTCCAACGCCTGATAGAGCAATTAACATGAGCTGCAGCAAAAATGCCTGGTAGACTACAACCCTGCTGTCATCCTCTTCCTCCTCTTCCTCCTCCTCCTCCTCCTCCTCCTCCTCCTCCTCCTCCTCCTCCTCCTCCTCCTCCTCCTCCTCCTCCACCTCCTTAACCCTGACCCTTCTCCTTCCATTCTCAATCTATACCCTGCTGTCCTCCTCCACCTCCTCCTCCTCCTCCTCTTCCTCTTCCTCCACCTCCTCCACCTTAACCCTGAACCCTCTCCTTCCATTCTCAATCTATACCCTGCTGTCCTCCTCCACCTCCTCCTCCTCCTCCTCCTCCTCCTCCACCTCCTCCTCCTCCTCCACCTTAACCCTGACCCTTCTCCTTCCATTCTCAATCTATACCCTGCTGTCCTCCTCCACCTCCTCCTCCTCCTCCTCCTCCTCCT